>NW_026860227.1:0-28238 GCF_026571515.1 Ruditapes philippinarum
GTTAAAGTTGATTATGTTTTTGGAATTGGATTATATATGGCACCTAGTGATATGGAATTAAGAATTGGAGAAATACAAAATTATAATAATAAAATTATAGTAGCAACTGATTATCAAAAGCTCGGATTGAATAATGATGTTAATATTCAACCAATTAAACCAATTATACATACAGAAATTAAAGGAACGCCAACAAAGAAATCTTTACAAGAACCTAAAGAAATAGCTAAATCTTTAGTTAAAGTATCAGATGGAATAGAAAAAAAAGAAAAAAATATATCAATAGAACACGAAGATAAAAAAACAGCATTAATCGTCGGTAGTATAGTAATAGGTATTATTACATTTTACTTTTTAAGAATATAATTTTTCGGGTTTAGGTGGTGTGGGTCCGAGTCCCGCCGGGGATAAAAAAATATTTTTTTCTCGTGTCAAATCATTCTTCATTCAGAAAAGAAGAAGAAAAAAAATTTTTTTTATGTGCGGTGTCTATTAATTTTTTTATTTTTCCGGGTCGCGGGTTCGAATCACGCCGGGGGATAAAATTTTTTTATTTTTAAAAAGTAGGTTATAAAAAAAGGGGGTATAACTGGAAATTATTTTTTTATTTTTTAGGGTGGGGGAGAAGCTCAATAACCTATATTACTCTGTATGTCAGATTTATTACGTTAAAAATCGATGTTTGAAGTTGCAAGTGTAATAGAAAAGGTAAAATATATTTCATATATAACTTTCATATATAACTTAACTTTGACTGATTTAATTAAGTCTTGCATACGACAGATCTTCTAGGGAACTATGAATCAAAGAGATACAAGACACATCATTAACAACATAAAAGTCAATACAGTGAGCTTTTCACTCTCTTTTCTCTAGCGATAATTACCTGTACGGTATAATCAAGTAAATTCATTTAAGTAAATCATCATTATGCATACAGCTGAGTGTGTGATACAAAAGTGTTTCAGCATTTAGATTTCCTTATGTCACAATAATATATGTACTTAATTTTTAATTGTTTGCTCTCAATATGTTACAATGCATACTCTTCATCCCAGTTTCGTAGTTCTCAATATCAAATCTAAAGAAAATGAACGATTTTCATTGTGATAATTTAAAAGGGGAGAACAACAATCTTTCTTTTAAGCCAATCAAATTTAGTTCAGAATGCGAGGAATGAAACAATATAATGTCTGCACGTATACACAAACAACAATTTAGTCACCGGGGTTAACTATAAAGCTTTGTTTTCCCTTGTAGTTTGAGAATCTATTACAAGGAGTGAATCAAAAGACAATGATTAAATGACAGGATTTACATGTTAAAGTTTTGGCGACACAAGTGATTTACTGATTCACCAAGTGATCAACATACGTGAAGCTAAAGTTTAGTTGGTGCTTGTTCAAACGAATTAGTATGCCCAAAATTTCATTCATTGTTTTTTTTATATTTTCAATTAAGAAGATCGACGATTTCAAACACTATTTGTTCAAATGTCTCAATTAAGGAGCAATACGTTGACTTGATGTTTATATGCGAGCCCGTAAGAAAGCCCTGATAAATTGTTGTTTTACGAAAACTATTCGGCGAATTTCATGCCACGTATGAGTAATAGGGCGGGTAATGTATAATAATACAAGTACATAAATAAGTAAATCATTCACATTAAAGCGTGAAATGTAAAGAGTTAGGTCAAAACAGATATCACAAACAGCGCAAGTGATCTTCTTCCTACGTCTATTTCTTTAAATCAGTATTATGCGAGTGTTGTGTTCAAAATGCAAAACACCATTTGAAATCATCCAATGAAGACACATTAACATCCGATTGGATAGTCACAGATAACTCACAAACTTGACAGATGTGTGTATACTAATATTTACTTTATATTCGTGTCGATTTAAAGTAATCTTAAATGGTCACATTTTCCATAAGTATGATATTAATTCTCTTTTTACCAGTGACTATCTACAACAGATACCATTAGTTTAGTAAATTTTCAACATAAATTACAGAAACTAACTTTTAAACAGATCGAACTTATTTTTTTCCATAACAAACATTCGTTATAATGGTGGCAGTAAATTGTTTAATTAAACATAAATGACACGACAATGGTGACGTATCAATGTTTGTATGTCAGTGCACAATATACATTTTGTCATATTGTGCATGAATTAAAATATTTAGCTGATTAAATAGATGCATGTCGGTCTTATACGAGTGTTTGTGCTACGGTATGCTTTTGACTCCCAAGCTATTGTTTCCCGTTGATAAAATCAAATCTAGAAATTGTTCGTCTTAGTTTGTCACAAGCTTTCACATTTCCAAAACATCAACGATTAAATTACTTTAGTATTATACCTAAAGGTGTTATATCTACGTTTCTTATCGCATTAAATGCATGTGCCTTACATTATCTACAGTCAGTGTCACCAGGCACGATAAAATTGATCTCCTCTTATAGAACAGAGACTTGTTGACAAAAACTGTCATCTCATATTCAATCATTTCAAAGTTTCAAAGGAAATGGTGACAATTAAATTTAGAGTAATTAAACATATTTCAATTTACTTTTAATCAAATCAAATGCAAAAATAGACAAGAGCGTCTGTGCTTGAGATATTGCTATCAAAACTTAACCTTTTCTGCTTCACAAGCGATGTATGAAAATAACTACCAATTTCATAAATAAGTTACAGAAAGTCTGGAGAAAAAAACTGACCCTAATCATATAATTTGAATGAGATAATTTCTAGTTATAAGTGGAAATACGACAAAAAATGAAAAATTGTACAGAACGTAGCACTCACAATATCCAGACGCCATCTAGTGGTGCAACTTACAGGTACAGTGAGAAAATCCCGCACCATAAAATTACGTCGTATGTTACTTATGAATCTGTATATCCTAAATAATATCAAAGACTTTTCAATTCAATTCTAAGGCAAAGATATTGTTCATTTTGAGTTATAACTTTCGAGTTATTACAGCTGAATTATCTGTGGTACACTTGAGCTTTACAACATACACATAACTTAACTTTTGTTACTGTGTACGACCAGGAAATAGTATTTATGATAATATTTTGCAAATATAATGATATATGTATTATATAATAATATTCCATCATGTTTTGAAAGTTATTGTGGTAACGCATATGCGACAGTCCCAAGAGGGTCTGATTTTGTCAAAACAATTTAGACATTCTATATGGACGTTTCAATTATGTATGGTCGTCATGAGGATTCTAAATAGATTTCGCAGAGTAATAATACTAACAGACAATAGATATAAAATTGTATTAAATGCACCCGAGGGAAATACAATATAAAGTGTTTTATGCAAAATATTTAGTGTCGAACAATAAATGATATTATACTAAAACATGAACTGAATAACAATTTGTCTCAATAGAAGAGTATACATGGTGTGTTTCGGGTTCCTTTATATTCAATGTATTGGAAATAGCTTTGTGACCCCAATAGCTTTATTAATTGCCTTTACAAAACATCACAAATATGCTGTTAGTCAATGATTATATACCTGAAATTCAAAACTTTCATACACGACCGACTTTATATTTCATTAAATGATTTCAATAAGCAACATTCACAAGACAGGAATGTTTTTCTTTCAAATATAATGCACCTTGAAATTGTTATTACAATTTTGAGTTTTACAATCTAACATTACTTTAAAAGCCAGGGGTTATTTAAAAGGCTAGTGCCTATATCTTCAAAACTAACAAAATCTTTTAGTGGGGATATAAAACCGAAACTACAAAATAAATCAAATGAATATTCAAAAACATATTATCTCAAAATGACATTAAAGCTGCATGCCTCCAGATGAGCTAAAATATATCAAGAAAATCTCACTTGTAATGTGCGATAAATAACTGTTTTTGAAGTATATGTCACAATATTTTTACAGCGTGAATAAGTTTTAGTTGAGTTAAATGTAAATATTTTATCTTTTTAGTAATTTCTTGCCCGTTATTTAACCTTGTCTTTTGACGTGCTGTGCAGGCTTCATAACCTCTAATCCCCTTTCAAAAATACTTTTTTTTCAGTTTCGCCCATGGTTTTCTCGTTTAAGGTACACGCTTTCTATTACTTGAGGACCATACGCCGGTTAAATGGAATGACACGGAAGTGTCACATTGAAGGTTCCATGATAACCACCGTAAAAATAGATCTGCAGATGTTTCTAAATTCAAAATTTTACCATTTGATGTTTAAATGTTAAATTTTTCTTCAGCCGTCCGTTGCTAGGGGGGGGGGCGTGAACAATAGTTTGCACGTGACAGTTTCGTCCATGAACAGGCTCAATCAAACCAAGTCTGCAACATTTTCAATTTTGCCGTTTTGTGCTTTCTAAAGGGATTCATTTTTTCTCCATTTTACACAGATTCTAAGTGACATTTGCAATGTGCAAATTATTTTCTTTGTTCGCTTAAAATATTTTACATCTAAAAAATATATATTCAAATGTTTCTTGAAAATTACCATGAATCTGGCATGCTGCTCTAAAGTAGAAGCATGTTAGTGGGGAGAGAACATTTAATGTATAAACAATCAACTGTCACATTTTGCAGACATCAATTTTATAACAATACGCTCGTTATTACAGTATTTTAAAATTTATTTCTGAAATATTCTGAAACACTGCCTTATCTTGGTTACAAAATCACTGAACATTTCTACATTATTTTAGTAAATGTGTGATGATTCTGCCAAGATTACAAGTACAAATGCAATACAACAGCCGTCTAAACACCTCTACAATTTACACCTAGAATGTGCATTTAAAGAAAACCTCGGCCAAACTAAGTCACTAACCCTGGGGTCTCGGGCTTGCAGATGTTAATGCACAATAAAGGTGCATTAACCCTCTATTATTTAACAAAATAGTTAACTTCCTTGCAAATTGATTTTATCAAGTAACAAAACATTATTATAATTTCTTTTTAAGACAAAGCTAATATGACATACGATGGATCGTTTATATTACCTGACCATAACGAAGAACAAAGACTCAAGCTACAAAACGTCTATAGGTAAACGTATTACTGATTTCATCATTTTAAGGTGAGTGGTTAAGGTGTCACATGGGTTCGAGCCCTAATCGGGTCACGACCATGTTCCTTCATAGGACACCAGTACTGGTTGGTTTCCAGGAAGCCGCCTTAAAAGTGATTTATATCAGCTGCAAGAAGTTGTTTCGAAATCAAGCTTAAATAAGCTTGTTAAAACCAAAATTCATCATATGGTGTATTGACATTTTAAAGCCGAATATCTTAAAAGGCACTATAAAAATTACTATGCCAAATCACCCAAACAATTATCATAAATAGTACTATACAACACCTAATACTAGTATTATTAGGTATTTCAAAAGCTAAAAAATTTACTATACTATGTCTATGTCTCTGAACAGTCATAACAGTGACATATAATGCTAAGAAATTTAGCCAAAGGTAAGGCGAAAATGGATGTATCTTTATCAAAAAAAGCTTTTAAATATGAAAAATGAACGCTCCGCTGATATAGAGAATAATTTATAAATGTTATACATGCTATAGCAAAAGAGTACGGCCTTAAAGTATTGTCATACACAGCCTGGTATAATTTTCTTATTCATATTTTTTTTTTCTGTCGGTGGTAACGTAGTTTGACTTGTAAATCAAAAAGATCTTAAGTACCTTAACACACCTATCTTTTGAAATGTTATGAACCATTTCTCATACAGCATTGATACTTATGTCGTCACTATACAGATTTATTTATTCTTTGTTATAACATTTATATTAATATATTTCCCTGCCTCTTACAGTCACGTAGATGACATAGATTTGTTTGCCGGTGCAATGACAGAAACATTACTGCCTGACAGCTCTGTGGGACCAACATTTGCTTGTTTGTTAGGAAAACAATTTAAAAGGTTGAGATTAGGTGACAGGTACTGGCACGAGACACAAGATCCAGTCATAAGGTTTACAAAAGGTAACTGAGCTTAAGTTTAATTTCTAAGCCGTTCAACCTTATATACATGTACATCGCGATCGTACGAACAAAATTTTTTACCATGGATATGTAGTTTTAACATCTACCGGAGAATTTGTTTTCAATGAATGCTTTCTACCTTGAAAAATGCATTTTTTCATATAAGTACTCTGTTCTACATGATATATTATAATTTTATAATTTCATTTTATTAAATTTAAAACAAAGATACTGTTTTATTTAAAACCAACATTCTTCCATGTATGTGTTATTACGTATTATATAGATATCTAAGAGTACAGTATTTATTATTTTTAGGTCAGCTAGCGGAGCTACGTAACATATCGTTGGCACGTGTGTTGTGTGATAACTTTGATGTTAGCCAAGTTCAACCTGATGTATTCCGTGTACCCGGGGCGTGAGTAGAAATACATATCTATTGAGTTTACACTACTTTATGTTTTATCATCTTACTAAATAATTTGTTAAAGCTGCACACCTCCAGATTCACGTTAGTTTTTTCTTGAAAATTTTGGAAATGTATTTGAAAGTAAAATATTGTGAGGTGAACAAATAGAGTAATTTGCATAAAGTATAGTCAGGTTTATTGTTTGTTACTTGGTTAGTACCGATATCAGCATTATTCGACATCAAACATTATGCCACATAGATTTGTGTTACCAAGAAAACAAAACCCATAAAGTTTATTTTATGTTGAAAATTTAGATACAATTTTGCAAATACATGTATATTAACAAAAAGGTAATCCCGTCTCTTTTCCATTTTATTTTATTTAGCAAGTCATATGAGTATTAAAATATGCAGATGTCGTTTGATTTAATAAAAACGGACATATTAAAAAAGTATTATTAATAATAGTACTGCAAAAAGTAATTAAGTGCCACCTGGTGAATGATTGCATTTTGCGTAATTAATAAAGTGAAAGACTTGATTTAACCTTTTATCAAAACATAAACATTCTTACTGGCTCAAAAAACAAACAAACAAACAAACAAAAAAAAAGTAACGGGAATACATGTCAACAAGGCAAAGGCAAAGACAATACAGAAGGTTAAAAAAACAACAACATTCAGTAAAAAAAATACCTTTTATTACAGATTTCAGTGATTAGTTTTAAATTTTAATGCTTTTAACATATAATGATCTCTATGGTTTATACAAATACTTACAGTTTTTTTAAAACTGATGTATACAAATTATCAATATTTGTTTCAGCTTGAAGATGATGGGAAACTTGGGAGACTTCTTTCTTTTGCACCAGAGTCAACACCAAAGTTGGTTGCAATTGAGAAATATGAACGTATTGTGAACATGGCTATTGTTTGTGATGATACCATATTCTTCTAGAGACAGCCGAATCAATAGAGGCCATAGCTGTGTTGATTGGTTTGTATTACTTGCAGACCTAGATTATCCAAAGGCATATTCACAGGTTGGTTAAAACAAATTTCAACAAATTCTAATTATTATAACTCACTTCTGTTTTTATTGCTAAATTTCTATTGATCAATTATGTAATATTGTAATAATAAGTCACAAAATTTTGGTTGATGCACATGCTCATTGCATTGATTTGTCCATGTGTATGTGAATCGCCTATCAGACTTTTATGCTTGTTTTTGTTGATGTCAGTTTCAGTACACTAAGATCTCTTTTGCGAGTTATGAATCAAAACTTTATTTAAAGGAAAGAATCGAACTGATCTATCTAAGAAAATAAATATTCACTTAAAGGCTTTTACTACTAGAACAATAAATATTCACTCTGCAAATACGAAGCATATATAAAGTCTAGATTTTAAACTGATATCACAATATGTATATCTATATCTGAAATAATGCACATTGAATATTTACTATAAAGGGCACTGGTTGCTATACAAAATAAATGGTTGGTATTGAAGTAAGTGGTAGCTATCGAAGTCAATGTTAAATTCACTGATCGCTATGGAAAGTCAATGGTTGCTAAAGAAGTCCCCGGTTGATACACAAAAAAGACAGGTCCTCTATACGTTGCGCTTACCTAGAAGTCAGTGTCTCCCCATATTAGAGACATTGGGTTGGCTGGTTCATAGATTAGGGTTTATCGAAATTCACGTGGTTGCGTATGCAAAGCCAATAGGGTTGATAATCGGGGGAGACATTAGGGTGTTGCTCGGAAAGTACAAATACTTGCTTAGTAAAAGTCAATGGTTTTTAATAAAAGTCATTGGTGCTTATAGGGAATGTCATGGTTCCAGGAAGTCTTTGGGTTGGGTAATGGAAAGCCGATAATGGTTTGAAAGTCATGGGTTGTTATGGAAATAAAATTGCTATGGAAGTCAAATAATTTGGCTATGAATTCGTTGGAATGTTATGGAAGTCACTGGTTCTACTAGAGAATACAAGTGGTTTCTTCGAAAATACTGTTTCTATGAAAGTCACTTATTGCATATTAAGTAATGGTTGTTATGGGGAATTCCTCTTGGACTGCTATAAAAAGTCAAACCGGTTGTCAGGAAAATCAATGATTGCATGAAAAGTCACCTGTTGATAATGAGTAGTTGGTTGCTACGGAAAAATCACAATGGTTGCTAAGAAAAATAAAAAGGTTGGCTTTTTTTGAATTTACACTTTTTTATGGGAATCAACACACTGTCGAAAAATATGGGAACAACGGCTAACTGAAAAGCTTGAACATCAATTTCAAACAATAATTATTTAAGCTTCGTAGATTTTCACATATTCTGTTTTCTTCTAAAATTGAAACTGAATGGTTTGTTTATTCCCCCAAAGTTTGAGAGTCACAAATTGGATATACAGCTGCAATTGTTTACGCGACACTTTATTCAGTCATTCAACTTAGATGTATAAATTCCTTGGAATTGATTTTTTCCAGGCTGATAAATTTGGTCTCTCGCATAATTTTGAATTAATACATGTAGGTGGATTTTTACAGGAAGAATAGAGCCAATATAAATTTGGCCCAATGGTTATATGGTAATTCTAATGAATGCTATGAAAGAGATTACTTTTTATTTGCTTAACATTGAATTGTTTTGCCTGAACTTATGATGGAAAAGTTTCGTAATAACATTATATTTTGGCAGTTCAAAGTATAATGATAATGCATAAGTAGAGTTCTGTTACCTTCTGTAAGAAAATGTTAACAAGTATAATTGCATTTTATCAAAAATCATCAAAGTTTCTTCAAGAAAATGTTCATTCTTTTTGTCGAGTCCGCTTGCGGTCAGCTCGACAGTTGTATAGATTGCGGTTCTTTGTATTTTCGTGGTGCGTGCGTCCGTCCGTCCGGTTATGCTTGCTGGGGGGGGTTCCTGTCTGTCATTGGTTGGCAAAATTTTCAAAATAATTGGCAACAAATGTTCACAATAATAAGACAGCGCAAGAACCGTGTTGCTAGGTCAAAGGTCTAGGTCAGACTTAAAGGTCAAATGCAGAAAAGTGGTCTGGGACAGCTTGTCCGCACCATAACTCTGTAACCTGCTGGTGGAATCACAAATGTTCAGCATCATAAGATGGTGTGTCGCGCGCAAGAACCGCGTGACTAGGTCGAAGGTCAAAGTCTTACTTTAAGGTTAAATACAGGAAAAAATGTCTCAAACAGGTTGTCCGCACCATAACCTTATAACTAGCTGAGAAATTTTCAAATCACATGGCACAAATGTTTAACATCATCAGACGGCATGTCGCGCTTAAGAACCGTTTGACTAGCTCAAAGCTCAAGGTCATACCTCAAGGTCAGCAGACTCGAAATGTTGCCATTGGGCATCTTTTTTATATATAGATTTGCATTTTATTAAGATATTCATTTCATTTGAATTAAATTAAACTTTAAGTCAAAGTGAGCACATAACGGGTTATAGATGATAAATATGTTACTTCTCCCATTTAAATAAACAACGACTGCATACATAATAAAATGAACTCTAAAACTCGGTAAAATATGCCTTGATATATGCAATTGAACATTTAATTTTAATTTTTTTGGGGGCAAAAGTATGAAAACGGTTAAAACTTGTTTAAAAATTTAAAATCAAAGTATCAATTTTGTTCAAATAACATTTTTAAAATTTTAAGTAAATTTTTGATTTCTTCTAAAATAAAGTAAGGGGAAATTAAAAACTTTGGGAAAGGAAGGGTGTTTTTTTTAATCAAAAGTTAAAAGTTTTTTTAGGAATGGAATTGGCCCGAATAAAAAATAATGATTAATCATTTGTTTTTAAAACAAATTTAAAAGGGGGAAAAGTTTAAAAAATTAAATTTCCACTCAGGGAAAATTTAAAGATTTTGGATTTTTAATAATCTAAGAAATTGATTTGAACTTGTCATAAATTTTTTCCAAAAATTTAAAATTTGATTATTAAGAAAAAAAAGAAAAAAAGAATGAAGGTAGTTTTTTCCCCGTTTTATTGGGTTCTTTTTTTTTCTTTAAAGGTGAAGTGTTTTTTAAATTTCCCTTTTTAATTTTGGGAAAAGTAAAAGGGAGTTTAATTTTAAAAAATTTTTGATGGTAAAAAAAAATCAAAAACTTTTTTAAATTTCGTTAAATGTTATGTAAAAAAGTTTGATTGCTAAACAACCTTAAAAAAAAGAAAAGCAAAGTTCCAAAGAAATCAAAACCAAAACCGGTTTTTTAAAACGACCCAAAAAAAAATTTTAAAAATGGTTAAGGAATGGGTTTTTTAAAAAAAAATTTAAAAAAAACGGGCATGTTTTTATTTTTTGAAATTTTTTCCAAAAAACTTCATTGCAGTAACTTTAATGAACTTTTAAGTAAATTTTTTTTGGCAATGAGATTTAAAATTTTTAACGGGTCATTCCCACGGTACAAAGTTTTATTATTTTGGTTTTTAAAAATGTTAAGAAAACAAATGAAAAAACAGACACACGAATAAAAGAAAGTTATCACTAACAAGCAAATATGATGTCCTTATCAAAACATGAAATAGCAAATGCATATAAACTTTTTATTTACTTCTCTTGTCAATTTTATTACAATTATATGACACAGGTTTCACGCAATTTGTCCAGATAGGGATGCTATCGTGCTTTGTGCTGTCTATCAAGATGACGACATTCTTCTATAATATGTCGGTTTTTGTAATAAAAAAAAAACAAACACATACACACAAAAGCAAAGCTATATGGGGATATTTTTTTTTAGAAATTTATAAATGAAAAATTATGTTTGTTTTATACTCATAATGAATAATCCAAAAAAAAAGCTGTAATAAAATTTATGTTGTTTAAAACACATAAAAATGCACGTAAACAGAATAAAATGTTTCGAAACAAAATATGAAGGCTGCTACGAAAGTAAACCAACCCCATGATGTTCTCTCCCGAGATTTTTCACGTCAACAACAACGAGATTTGCTTGGCTTGCCATGCACATTCAAAATTGTTTAACACAGAATACCAAAAAATTCATATTAACGGTTTGAAGTAAAACAAATGTACAAAGCATCAACAATAATCTAGGTGTTGATAAAAGGATTTTTATGTGTTTCAACACCCAACATTCCCCACCAACAAATGCCATTAAGTTAATTATACAAAATTAGAAAAACAAAAAATCGAAGTTGTATTTTTGAATTCACCCTCTGTAAAATGCGTCGCATGATGGGGAAAAAAAAAAAACAAGCGCAGACAAAGTTTTGTTGAGAATTGCTATTGGCTACGCCTTAATGAATGTTCCCCCTGAACCCCTTCCTTATTTCAATTTGAAAAATTTCAAATAGAAATTTGGCCTTTTTTCCCAAAACGTGTCAGAAAAGGAAACCCCAATTTTGAAAAAAACAGTCCGGCTAATTAGGCCCTTTTAAATTTTAAAAGAAAAAATATTCTTTTGGGGAAATTGAAAGCTTGGAACCCAAGGGAAAACCGAAAAAGAATTAAGAAACAATAAATATACCAAAATTTTTTTTGATGGGCTTAACTTTAAAACGGGATGCGGTTTTAAAAAAGGGTTTTTTTTTTTTTTCAGAAAGGGGTACAATTTTTTTTTTTTACTATAAATTTTTAACTTTTTTTATATGTTTACCCCATAAATTTTAAAGGTTTTAAAAATTTCATTTTTTTACCCCCCTTGGTTGAAAGAAAATGCATTTTAAAAATTCATTATTAAATAATTTATTTTAAAATTTTTAAGATATGTGTTCTGTTTAAAAATTTAAATTTGCAAAGTTTTATTTAAGGGGTTTTTAATTAAAATTTAAATACTTTTGGGTTTTAAAAGGTAAATTTATTGCTTTTGGTTTAAAAGCAGCAAATCTTTTTAAAATAATTTTTTTGCCCTTTGATTGAAAAGTTAAATATTTTTTTCGAAAACAATCATAGAAAATTTTTTTCTTTTAAAATTATGGTTTGCAAACCCTTGAAAAAAAAGAGAATAAAATTAGATTGGATAAAATTTTTTTTGGTTATACCCCTTTAAAGGAATAAAAAAGAATTTTTATATATCTTCATAAAAATTATTTTTTTAAGTACGTAATAAATTTTTCACGAGCAAAATTTTGGTTTTTTAAAATGAAAATTTTGGGCAAATTTCTGAAAAAAGGGTCAAAAATTTTTATTTTGGGCTATCTAATGAAAAACGTGTTAACCCAAAATTTTCGAATCTTTTTCTGCAAAAACTGTAAGTTTTAGTAAGTTAAACCCCGTGTAGTAAGTGCGAGGGGTTTTTTGATACATACGAGGAAATTTTAAAAAAAAAATTTAAAAATATTTAAACGGGGGGTTTTAACTTTCCATAAAAAACATTAAAAATTTTTTCACTTTAAAATTAAGGGAAAATAGATGATGGGGCAAAAAAACAATTTAATTTTAAAAAACTTGGGAAAAAAATGATTGCCGCACGTCACAAAAAACTAACGCATACAAAGAATTAAGTTTTGTTTAAAAAGTCAAATAAGCCGTTTAAAAGCAAACGAACTGTCACTTTTTCCGAGGGAATTGGAACCACTTTATAACTAAAATTTTCTATTTTGTTTTACGAAACCCCTTTGGAATATAACGAGAAACCAACATTGTCGACAAAAACAAAAACAGCACGGGGTACAATTTTTAATTTTTTTTTCCGTAGTCTTTTTTTTCCCCGTGCTGACCTCTCAACAGGGTTTTTAAGTCCTTGGAAGAAACAGTCCGAAATCACAGGAGGCTTAGTCGGGATTGAATAGTGGGTGAGGGAGGAGCTCGAAACCCAGCAATGTGACGTCCAATTGTGCATAATGTTTCCAGTGGTCGTAGGAGCCATGTTTCACTATCCTACCTTAGAAATCAACGGTTGCTATAGAGACGGAAAACTGGAGGCCGGGTTTAGTGATATTCATACTAATTATGCAGAGAAGGTGATAAAAGGCGTTTATGTATTTTTATATGTAATTTCATGATTTTCTGTTATACATTGTAAAATCAAGAGGTGATATCCGCAAATTTATCGAACAACCCTCGCACTCTAAAGTTACTTATGTTAAACGAACAAATAAAAGATAAATTTTACACAACTTTTGCATGCTCAAACAATGAGCTTGGATATGTGTGGAATTAACCTCTACAATTTGTAGGTATTCACATTTCAAAGAATATGAATGACGTATTCTATATTTTCTTACAATGTTACTTAAGATTTGTTTTTCCTCAAAGCGCTGGGAACCACATTGATAATCTGCCAAGCACCAAGTCAGACATCAATTTTTGTTTTCTTAATATCATGTTTTTATGCCCCTACAAAGTGGGGAGCATATAGCGTTTCACTTGTCCGTCCGTCCGTACGTCTGTCCGCACTCACAGGAGAGTTATTATGTGGCTAGAGGGACAATATGTAACTGTTCTTTCTCTTTGATGTCATTCATTCCGTAATGCTTTTATGTGGCTATTTTCTTTTGTGTGGCTAAAAAGAACAATAGAGAGAACAAAAGAGTAGCCACATAATTACTGTTCTGTGAGAACGTCCGTCCGTACGTCTGTCCGTACGTCCCGAAATCTTGTGAACGCAACTCCTCTTAAACCGGATGACAGATTTTATTTAAACATCCAGGGATGAATAACCTTAATGTGTAGATGGTAGTAAAAGAAGGAATTTTTGCTGCGACCAAATTTAACAGAATTATGGCCCTATGTTGGTTTTTTTCACTATATATTATGTAGAAATTTTGTCAACGCAAATCCTCTTAAGCCGGATGGCAGATTTTGCTTAAACTTTCAGGGAAGAACAACCTTAATGTGTAGATGGTAGTAAAGGAAGGAATTTTTGCTCCTCCACATAAAACTCTTACATACAGATATGCATGCTCTTGTTTACAAACACATCTGCACAGTGGGGGCATACGTGTCCTTTGGACACAGTTCTAGTTTTATTCAGAATCACAGATTGCTCTGGCAGATTATGAACTAAGAAATGGAGTTTTGTTCTACTTTCTAAAGAACGAAATATGTTTTGTACAAGTCTAATAGATGCAATGGAACTAAATGCATTACTTTATTTATTTAAAATTGAATGGGTCTGTCTGGGAAAAAATATTCGTAATTAGATTATCATTTGGCTGTTTCTTTCCAACATAACCCAATGATGGTGCATCTATAGAACTTTATTATCATATTTAAGTAACTGCATAGCGAGTAGTGCACATTTGTGAGGTTGATATAATGAACATATTCTTTAAATCTATGTCCAGATGGTCCTCTGGATCAATAAACGATTTAATAATTAATTACTTATTTTATATGAAACTGATTCACTTAAATGTAGTCCATTTAATTTATGGCGGTGACACAGTTTTAACATTTATAATTTATTGTTTATTTCATTTGAAAAAACCATAATTCTATAAATATTGATAATATTATAACTCTATGCATTTGTATATCATAATTATACATATTGAAATTGAATATTTCATTGATTATTGCACAATCTATTAAAACGGAATATTTGCCAAGATGTGACTTTCATTATGTTACATGAATCGAACTTGAATAGTTATATTATAATTATGTAACATAAACACTTCTACGGACTATTTCTTCATTAAAATACAACGAATGTTTTAATAAAAGTAATGATATTTAAATCAAAAATGGGGAATGTACTTTTTGCAGTACGGATATTGTATGATTTGATAACATTTCGCCTCAAGTGCAAACATTCATACTGCGACATATGTTAACGTAATATGTAGTTAATAATTATTATATTTGGAATATTAAGGAAAAGAAGTAATGCAAGAGAACTGGAAAGAATTGTCTAGTATAACCAATACAAAATCATAAAATCGATATTTTACGCACTTTATGGATGGCTAAACTGGTTCTGATATAAATGAAATAAATTCAATCTTTCTTCCAACGCTCGTCTAAGAATAAACTAAATAATCACGGTGGTGGTGAAAATAATCAAAAAAATATCAAATTTTAATTACATTAACAGTGCTACACTCCAATGCGACCATAGGTTTCAAGAAAAGAATATATTATGTGATAAAGAACCAAACAATTTAGTAGATGGTGAAACATCGGAATCATCAAGTAAATACACGATTATAATGCATTTTTTTTTGCCACCGTTTTTATTGGCGAATATTTATTAATAATGCAAAGGTAATATGAAACGTAATCTAAAAGAAAATATAAATAAGCAACAACAAAAATAAATAAAAATAAATAAATAAAGATACATGAATAAATAAATAAAAAAACAAACAAATAAATAAAGATAAATAAATAAATAAATAAATAAATAAATAAATAAATAAATAAATAAATAAATAAATAAATTAAAATAATAAATAAGTAAATAAAAATGTCGATACCTTGGAACTCTAGTTATTCCCCTGAATATGTAAAAATTCTATTCTGACGGCAATATATTTGTTATAAAATCTTAACAACAGAAGATAAAAGTGATTAATCAAAACAACAAATATTATATCCTTATCCTAAATGAAATAGCGAAATAATATATACTTTTATTATTTCTCTTGATGATATTATTGTTTCAATTATATTATACTATTGGAGACAATTTGTCCAGATAAAGGTGATATCATATTATATTAGTGTTTTCTATCAATATGATGACCTTTCGTGTAATAATCCGACTGCTTTTTACTTTTTCCACATTGATTCTTTTTCAATAGAGAGAAAAAAAGAGAACAATAACAACAACAACAAAAGATAAAGGATTTAATGTATCTCTTTATACTTTCCTTAAAACATTTTGTAATTTTGTAAAAGGAAAACAGTATCTGTTTGTAGAACTTCTACAAACACATCTTTTATAAAAAAAAATGACTTTTTATCTGAGCAGTAAATATATACTTCGACACTTAGTTTTGTTTTATTGAAATAGCTTTATGTATATGAAAGCGTTATATATTCAATTCTGCCTTTTTTGATAAATTGCAGAAGTCAGATATTACGATCAAAGTCAGCTAATACGATCACCCACCATAAGTCGTCTGACGCCCAATCGTTTGCCTATCCTTCAGGGATATCATCCAATTTTGTTCGGTTAATAGCTTTGGGGTTAAAATGGCCCCGCCACAGAATGATATATTAAAAATTGATCAATGTTGATACAAGAGTTTACAATTGGCAAGGAATATTGCCAAGTGAACCGCTTCTACCTTTTTTTAATTAAAGCCCTAAGATCAAAATTGAATTAGCAACCAGTAAATTTTATAGTAACTATTGCTATGCCTTAGCAACCAATGACTTCCAAAGGAACCACTTGCTCCTCCAGCTGCCAGATTTTCCCATAGAAACCATCTATGTTCCATATAATTCAGTGGCTTCCGCAGCAATCCTTGACTTTCCTTAGCAACCATAATTTTCAATAGCAGCTCTTAGTGCCCATCATATCAATAATTGACTTTCCGTTATAACCGGTCACTCTCCCTAGCATCCAGGCACTTTCCCTAGCATCCAGTGACTTCCATATAAATCACATACTTCCTAAAACCTTTTAATTCTCCAAAGCAGCCAGTTATTATTTTACTTGACTTTGCATCTTCATATTTGTCTTTTGAAAACGGGCTACGAAGATTATTTCGACTGCGTACACATTTTTATTTGTCAAAAAAAAATTTCTGATCAGTTAATTATGACCAAGCAACCAACTTTTATATTGAATGCTACAGATATAATTTTTAAATAATTGCACTATAATATCAAATTACATTGACCTTTTTGCCAGCTTTATATGCACATTTTGTAAAATAATGATAGGAATGTACTTGAAGTCTACCAACATCAACAGTTACACAACAGCGTTTCAGGTTAACCATACCTGGAATGTGTGCTGTGCATTAACCCTATTACTGTTGAAGGAAGAGATATCAAAGTAATATTATCGAATAAGCCCTGTCAAAAATGCGATTGTTTTGCTGATAAAAAATCTAATCTAATTGTTGACAGTTTGTTGAAATATTGCTATGCTTTAAGTGATATTCCTGACACTCATCAATTAAAAGATGAAAGTTTCCAATAAGACCACTTTTCCTCACATCATGAAAGTTGAGTCTTATGGAGTATGAATACAAGTTTAAGTTTTTTTTGGTTTGAATTGAAAACCTAAATTGATTTTGGTGAGAATGACATTTATTCATCAAGAAAATAGAACTCCAACGTATTTAGAATCAGATCTTAATTGGTGGAGAAGAATTAAGCAAATCGTATATAGTAAAGAGCTGTTGATATGATATACAAAATCGTTATCTTATTTTATTTTTCAAGTATCATATGGTTTATCCAACTAAGTCGCTGAATATTTACTACATTATAGGAACTCCCAATGGACTTTATATTATATTATACACATCTCATAAATTGACTGAAATGATTTGTTGTATTACATGAACGAAATCCACGTAAAGTATACAAAAAATAGGTATGCTGGGTGTTAATTTGTTAATCAAACGAAATGCATAGTTTTATCAATTTGAAGATAGAAGTAGTGTGGGTAAAAACTTATGAATTGCAAAACTTTAATAAAATCCCTGCAAATATTGAATATTTAATATTCTATTGCGAAATATATACAAATGTTATATAAAATTTATCATATAACCATGTTTGCGAACCAGGAGATAAAAATAAATCCATTGGGCAAATATGATTTCTTAAGCAAACGCATATTTATCTGTTATTAGTTTTTCTTAAAGGGACTCCACTGAGGTTTTTTGACGATGTCGGGACTGGAAATATTTTTTTGAGATTATTACTCCATTTTATGTAGATCTATCCTAATAACTTAAGTGTAAAATTTCATATCATTAGCTAGCTCCATTTTTCCAGAAAACTTATTATAATAGTGAAAAATGATCCAAATTTGAAAAGCGTTTTAAACGCTTTTCACTCAAATCAGACTTAGAGTAGCACAAACATATGATTTCAATGCATTTCTTGTATATTTCTTAGTTATATTTTATTTATATTTTGTTTAAAGTGCTCGTGCTTATATATGTGAAAAATTAAAATGTTATGTTTTAGGCTTATAAACCTCAGTGGAGTTCCTTTAAATTAATCCTGGCAACAATATGATAATTTTGCTGAGCATGGAAAAAGGATAAAAACATTTGATTTTGGAATGTGTGCTGTGCATTAACCCTATTTGACCCATTTTGTTTTGATTCATATGCAATACCTTAAGATATTAAAAATTATAGTTAATTCTTTGACACAGTTAATTTACTGTCGTGGCTGTGTCCTATGAAAGTAACTTTGCCTTGTTAACCATTTGTTCTCATATTGAACCGCCAAGTACAACAATTCAACAAAATCAATATATCAATATTCATGACATATTTCCCTAGATATTTTGCTTTAATGTTCACTTCGATAAAAGTTTACTTACTTACAAAACAGAGCAACTAGCACAAAATAATCGTGTATATTACCTCAAAAGACTTCATTTACATTTGTCAAGATGAAATTAACTGACCATGTAAATAAATTTAGATGGACTGAGTTAATGAGACAAAAACAAAATATCTGCATTTTTATGTATGGATTATGCATCTGTTTTAATTGCCACCACAAGTCATAGAAATATGTAACTTACTAAACTAAAAAATTGTTACGATTTTAATATGAATTCAAAGGAATAACACAACAAATTGGCTATTTAAGATTGACTATTTTTCCGCAAAATTGACAGAAATGAATGAACAAAGAAGGAATTGTTGAATATAATTGAATATATGAGTGGGTGCATCCATTGCAGCAACTAGTGCTTTATTGAATTAATCAAGAAAATGTTCTTGAAAATTACATTTGCCTATTGGCGACATTTGTCGTCTGGTTTTAACCTTTAATGAGATTTTCAATCTCAGGGGTTTTGTATTTATGTACAAAATCACTTGCAAGAGATCTTTCTTAAATGGTTATGTTGTCATTGCATATTAAAAGCAGAAATAGAATTAATAATGTAACAAATATAACGATATCGATATTGTCGCAGTAACTACAATAAAACAATATACCAAAGTCATAAAGACGAACAAGAAAGGTTAAATAGTATTACGAATTATCTACTAAAGGAGACTTCATAATTGCAAATACCCATTCATTGTTCCGATTTCTGGTCAACTGATTAATGATATTTTTCAATACAAATGCTAAGCCAAATAGATCATTTTTTACCTTTCTTATTGTAAGGGTCAACTAATAAATATATTAAGCATCTAAAGCACTGTAACTGTTTGAATATCAATGGAACAGTAACATCTATACCAGTAGGTCTGCATTTTTTGAAGATAAATAAAATGTCCTGTGTTTTCTAACAATGATACTAAAGGATTTTTGTCCGCAACGTGCTGAATTTTTTGTTGATATACTGTCGTTCTTCAAACTACATGTAAATTTAATACTAGACATCCATATTGATTTGAAAAAAAAAACCTTTATAGTCTTTTCTTTTTCTCCAGACTGACAGATTAGTCTCGCAGATTAAAGAATAAGTATTTCCATCTGTACAGATATATAAAAAAGGCCAATTGTGTCGTCTGTGCAATTCTAATGAATGTGATGGAATTGATAGGCTGATTTTATTTAATTGAATTTGATTATTCCGTCTGAGTTTATGATGGAAAATCTTCGTTAATCAGATTCTATTTTGGCAGCTTCTTTTCAGTATATCATCATGATGGTGTATCTTAATATTTGTGTTAGCATACAATGACGTTACAGCAACTAGTGTTATGTTTTATGTTTGTTAGAAGTATACATTATCCTACCTTCAATACGATATGTCCAGATGACTTTTTTGTTTACGTACGGAAGATCATTTCACGTGTATATAAATAGGAAGTATCTTCAAAGCAACATGTCTCCTGACAGAAAACAGAAAAACTGCCGTCCTCCTAATATGTCAAAATCCCTCTAAAACAACATTATGTAATTGAAAGAAATTGAAATGACACTCCAGAGCGTCGGTGGCCGAGTGGTTAAGGTCGTTGACTTCAAACCACTTGACACTCACCACTGTGGGTTCGAATCCCGACAGGGACTTTGGATTCTTTTATGTGAGGAAGCTATCCAGCTAGCTTACGGAACGTCGGTGGTTATACTCAGGTGCCCGTTCGTGCCTGAAATAATGCACAGAGGGGCACCTGAGGCCTTCCTCCACCAGTAAAACTGGAACGTCGCCAAATGACCTATACTGTGTCGATGTGACGTAAAACCCAATCAAAACAAAACAAAGACACTCCAAAGTGTTCATACGTAACATTATTGCTCTGAAAACAAACAGTTCGCTTTTCCGCCAACGGGAAAACACTTCTTTTATTGAACTACGGAATTCTTTCCCCTAGGTTTGTTCCTAGTATCATGTGCTTGTACAGGGAATATCGCGATCTGTGATCCGGAACGCATGGAAAATCGGGATATATATATCTATATATTTGAAGTCATTTCTGGAAATAAAAATATAACTTATTAAATATAATATCATATATAAGATGACCAACATATCGATTTTAACTTTATCTAGAAATTTGATTAGGGCCTACGCAATAACGAAAATTAATATACGACCCAGGGCATACCGGATACCGGGATTTTTTTTTTCGGACCAATGTAGTGACACGTTACTCTGATAAATTATCTCCTATTTATTACATGCTTTTTGGTGGTTTATAGAAATATATCAGTGAAAATAGCTGCCGGTTTCTTTTTGCCGCGCCAGTTTTTGGCAAATTCAACCCCTATTTTTACGCGCTTTAAAAAAATGAAAACTATCTTAAATTGTCATATTTACTAAATGGTTTAAAAGTTAATATGTTTTGTTTTTCTATCTTTAATACTTTTTTGTAAAAATGCATTGAAAGTTTGCATTTGCCATGGCAAAGTGTGTTTTGCCATGGCATTTCGGCATTTTGCCATGGCAAATAATTTGCCATGGCAAATTAGAATTGCCATGGCAAGATTTTTCCTACTTTTGCCATGGCAAATTTGCCATGGCAATTATTTTTTAAAAACCTCACAAAACATTCTAAAACTTATCCTATGACATGTTATTGGTGCTATTGTTATGTTTTTATTGCAATCTCTAATTTTTTTTCATTTTGCCATGGCAAATTTTTGCCATAGAAATGTCATGGCAAATTTCTGCCATGGCAAATTTGCCATGGCAATTCCATGGCAAAAATTTGCCATGGCAATTCAATGGCAAAAATTTGCCATGGCAAGTCCATGGCAATTACAAAAAAGTTTGCCATGGCAAAATATTATCAATAAAAAAAAACAACATTTTTTCTTTGAATTTTTTTTTTCTAAATCATTAAATTGCTATCCAAAGGAAAATATAGTCAATTTTTGTAAAATGTTTAAGTGTCATTAAAAAATGGTCTGTGGAATGTTTTAATTTTCAATTTTATTCTGATGGTACTATATTTACCAGGATTGGCAGGAGTGTAAGAATTAAGTGGCCCATCATCAAATCATACGGAATCAATCCTGCGCTAAACTATCATTTGTTTAGGAAATTAACCTCAATTTAAGAAGGAAATGTTCTAGTTGAAGCGAAAATGGAAAAGTTACCGCCCCTTAAAGAGTACTCATCATTTGCATTAAATCAAAACACGAAGGGGGCAGGGGACCTAAACATAAACAATTTTGTAATTCAGTGTGGCTAGAAACACAATTCCAAATATTTCAAAATCTGTTTCACAGGCAGATAACCAGTTGCACAGCATTATTCAATGATTTATGACATACATTGAAGAAAATAATAGTTTGAATGCATTGCTCCTTAAAAAATGACTGACAGTAATTTATATTTACCCCCACCCAGCAAAAATCACACCTAAAATATACCAATATGGGCAATCTTCATGAAGGTGCAGCATACTCTAGAATCCGCCCGATTCCTTAAAAAATATCACTTACACGCAGTGCAAGCTATGGCATTTTCAAAAATGACCAATAAAGTGTCTGTCATGCGTTTAGATTTTTCACAAAATTTATCTTGTTTGGCGCCAACTGTCAAAGCTTGATTTTTAACTTTTTCACTTCCATTCGGAGAGTCACAAATACATACAAAGCTACCAAAATGCTTAGTTTCGGGTAAAAAACAACAAAAATACTACTCGTTTCCTACACACAAACGAGAAAGAATTACAATGACAGAGAAATATCAGAAGTTTCCAGTACCTTCAAAACACCATGTCTAAGTTATTAAAACAATTGATCGGGTCCATCATTCGAATATCTTCCCTGACCCCATATTTCCCGTCGATAATTTGTATATTTTTTTCTGTAAAATATGATAAACAAAACCAAGAAGGAAAGAAAGTATGTTTGCGGTGGTTCCCTCGTCATGTAATTTCGTTGATTCGTTATACATATTGAAAATGTAAGCAACGATTGATTCAAGAATTAATATAGGGCCGGGAAATATATTTGAATATTCGAAATCGAACATCGAAAAACGAATACGAACATTCGAAAAACAGAAGAAATGTTGTATTTTTTGTACTTTCAAATTTCAATCAAGATCGTAAATTAAACCATTGACCTTTACTTGACCCGGTGTTCATATGTTTGTATAACGCGTGACATCGACTATTGCCAATTTACTGTGAAAAGTTGTGAGTATAGTTAATCAAAAGGGCACCCGTTTCACAGTTAATAATTTACTTGTTAAAAGTATATAATGTAAAATTTTCCGATTTTAATTATCTTATTTTATTGTTTTCTGTGCTATAATATCTAGGGGCGTGAGGGATGTTGCACTTGTTCATTATCCCTCATGTATAGACTCAATCAAACTGAGTCTGCAATTTTCATGTAATTTTGTTGTGATAAATGCTTCCGGTGGATCACTATGTTTCCAGATATTTTTTTCGATCAATCAATAATTGTCTTCAAATGTAAAAAGAAAAATGAATTTGCACGTATTAATCGGCGCGTTATGAAAGCACGGAAATGGTCATCCCTCAAGGCCAAACACTTCAAACTTGAAAATATTGCAGACTTGGTTTGATTGACCCTGTTTATGGACGGTAATGTCAAGTGCAAACTACCGTCTACGCCCCCTGGCACCGTCTAAAGCAGAATTCAGCATTTTAACATGAAAGGGTGAAACTTTGAATTTAGAAACATCCGCAGATGTATTCAAACCGCGGGTATCATGGAACCTTCAATGTGACACAGAAGTGCCATTCCATGAAAAGCGGAGTATTGTCCCCAAGTAATAATCAAAGGGCTGCAAGCTCTGTGGTATTTTCTGATCGTTGCTATCGCAATCGTACTGTATATCTGTATGTATTTTCCTGTATATCCTGACATCGCTAAAAATAGCATTTTAATTGATTAAAATCATATTCATCCGCGTACATGTATTGACAATTCTATAAGTCAACGCTACTTTTAAACTTTGAATGCGTTGTAATTAGTTTGATACTTGTAACAAAATATTTCTTTCTTTTACATCGCAAGTTTTAAGCTGTTTTGAGAACTACATTGCATATATATATATATATATATATATATATATATATATATATATATATATATATATATATATATATATATATATATATATATATATATATATATATATATATATATAAAACATGTGGACACAGAATCTAGTATAGCAATGTTTGATCTCATCATATTTATTTACTGTCTTTTAGAAATAGTTCGGGCGCTCGGTTTACTAAGTATCAAAAAATGCCCCCATCTTATATATTGATGAAAATTAACGGTGTATAGTACAAGGAGCGTAAAATTGGTAGGTATTGGTAGTTGGATATACGATTAAATGGATATGTAGCAAGATAGATGTGCTCTTCAAGATTGATTCATGTTCGTCATGCGAAAAACTGCTGACCAGTTAAACTACTGAAAATTGCTGACCTCTTATTTTAGATAATTATATAGATAAAATTATGTATAGATGTAAATTTCTAGTACCATCGCACTATCGTATTGTCGCCATTGCATTATCGCACTGTCGGCATCGCATTATCGGCATCACACTATCGCATTGTCGCACTGTCGCCATCGCATTGTCGCCATCGCACTATCGCATTGTCGTCATCGCACTGTTGTATTGTCGTCGTTGTTCTATCGCACTGTCTTATTGTTGCCCTCTGGATTATAAAGTATAACTACGATGGCCCTAACGGTATTCCATAGTAATATGCATAGGTCACAGTCTGTACGTTGTTATCACTTTATCAACGTTTTCTTCGGAAACACACAAGCATCTGTCGCTGTACGTAGTACAAAGTCGATAGCATCATGCCTATGATCTTATTTTGAAAAGAAAATCATGTTCCCATACAATGAGGGGTGGGGGTTGTTGAAAACTCCCGGATTTAACTCTCTGTAGGTGTAACAGCATATGAAACCTAATACCGGTACTGTTGAACTGTTGTTTGAATGTGAGGAAAATCGAAAAATCATACGCATCTTCTAGATGAAAGCATAACACATGTTTGATTTTATATCTTTTATTTAATAGTGTTCGTGATAAAAATGCATGTCGAAATAAATTACTTATCTGTATAAATGTGCGTATACCGTAGCTAATCGCCTGTATTGATATATTTGAATCTACTGTGCGTTTCGGATAATTATTTAGTGGCACGGTGGTCAAGTCCACTTTAACGGTGTAAAACAGTTATCATGTTGTGTTTATTATCTTAAGTCAAGCAGGCTTGCCATATAAATTAAAATATCGACAAATTTACCAACTGGCGGCGTAACACAGTAGGTAAAGTTGTGTGGTAAATTTTTAGTTACATATCAATGCAAGACAGCCAGGTTCGGTCCCAAATTGTTTTGTATAATTATCAATCGATTAAGAATTTCTTTTTTTTCTTGTAAAGATTATTAGCGCTGTGTTATTTTCTATTAACTTCTCATTTCACTTTTGTTTTAAAATGTTGCTATATCTAGCAAGTTGGTGCAACCTGATACGGAATGCATACATGTACATAAATTGTTTCAACTATAGTTAAGTTGGCACGAAAAACTTGTGCACTGCAAAAGTACTACATTGTACTTATATATAATACACACTGCACAGAATAAAAATTATTATTTCCGGTATATATAAATTATTCGAAATTATAACAAAACTGCCTTTATATTCCAATTAATTTGCATCTCATGTAAAAATAAAAATAGGGAAAGAAAAAGGAAAAAAAAGGTTTGACAACTTGTGTGGCTCGAACTCATGATACAATTTAATTTGTATGGCATCCTAGTGACTTAACCAACTTTGCCATCGAGACTTTTCAACTTCTATTTCTGATTTTGAATCATATTCACTTCTAAATACCCTGTTTTACCTATTCAGACAAAGATTGTACACAAAAAATGAAACGTCACCCTCACATTATCATAGCGGCACAGTACATTAATTCTATCAAATCTAATCAGTTTAAGAATAAGTTCTCAACTGGATAACAACATTTATATCTGAAACAAATATTAGATATATGACACACATGTACTTTTATTGGGATTTCATAAAATAAATTCGGCCAAGTTGCACGAGACTGCACAATTTTTCAAGTGCCTCAGAAACAGAGAACGATGAAATCGTGCGTATTCTTTTATCCCGAAAAAGACCCTAACAGTTTGATAAGCAAACATTAGGTTCACTGACTAGATACTTATGTAGGGTTTCTTTCATAATATTCACATTTTCTGCATAATACTTTATGATTATTTGATTGTGACATTTTCGTATCGTAGGTAAAACTATGATGGTTGATTTGTGCCATTCGTGTTTTCGCCCGCGACCCCACCAAGCTAGAATTAACAAGTTAAAACGGCGGGGTCGCGGGACGAAAACACGCTAATTAGCAAGAGCGCGGGGCGAAGTTTAATGAGCGAGACAAGATTTAAGAAATAAAACGGCGGGGCGCACAGCGAAAACACACATATTAGCGCCCCGCTAGTGTTTTCGCTACGCGCCCCCACCATTTTAACTTGTTATTTATCGACTTTTCGCTTGGCGGGGTCGCTGGACGAAAACACTCTTATTAGCAGAGGCAAAGTTTTATTTATTAAATTTTAGTGACCCCTTCAGACGCGACAACTTTAAAGCTGTATAACAGCGAGGAAGATTTTTACAAAACGCACGATTTACAAGTTGCCTTCTAATATTTTCAATATGCTTTACTACATGTATTAAGTGAGAATTGTTGTTAAGAAACAATATTATTTCTTTCCTCGCTATTACTCCCCTTGCGCTGTGCACTATTTCGTAATAGGATACGGACAAAAGTTCCCCGGACACCCCCTATCTAAAAAACGACAAGGTCACTTAAATAAATTGATGCATAAATTCCAGAGATTTTGTTTTCAGTCAGATAAATTTCATGTTGTTTTCATTATATTTCAATATGTTTCAACTATTTAATCGTAAAATACTATTTTTCTAATTGACCCCCCAGTCCACCAAACAAATCGAGAAATCTGACACCGTCGGGATACATTCATTTAATGTACATTCTACCAAAGCACATTTAGGATTTAGGGAAGCTATCATAGAATTTAAACAAACATTAAAAGACACCAGCTACTTCCTACCCTGGTGTTTTTTTTTTGAATTTGTACATCTATCATAAATTTAGTTTCCAAAATTTATGCAGAGTATTTTTCCCAATCACCGAATAAAATTGAAAACATTGTGTAAATCACTCAAAAAATCGCTTAATTAATAACAATACATTTCAGGTTAGACGAAATGATCCAGAATTATTGTTAAATTCCAGAGATTTTGTTTTCAGTCAGATAAATTTCATGTTGTTTTCATTATATTTCAATATGTTTCAACTATTTAATCGTAAAATACTATTTTTCTTATGTCGTCTAATACTGTTACAGTTCGTGTTATAAACCTTGGAAACGCACACCACTGCGGCGCTTCTTATAGAACGAGACCCCAAAGTGTCTAAAAAGAACAAGCGTCGTGTAAAAATAAAAAGCAATTTGATGCAAAATCTGAGTATTGTCATACCTATTAATCCGACATTTGAACTAAAACAAATTTCAACGATTTTTTATGGTGGCTGATTTGTGCCATTCGTGTTTTCGCCCGCGACCCCGCCAAGCGAAAGGTCGAAAATTAACAAGTTAAAATGGCGGGGGCCCGGAGCGAAAACTCGCTAGTAAAGGAGGGCGCGGGGCAAAGTTTAAAAAATAAAACTTCGTCCCGCGGGGGCGCGAAGCAAGATTAAAGAAATAAAACGGCAGTGTCGCGTGTTTTCGTCCCGCGGTCCCGCCAAGCGAAAAGTCGAAAATTAAAAAGTTAAAATGGCGGGGGCGCGGAACGAACACATGCTAATTATTGAGGGCGGGGAGTGAAGTTAAATAAATAAAACTTCGTTCCGCGGGGGCGCAGTGCAGATTTAAGAAATAAACGGCGCGGTCACGGGACAAAAACACGCTTATTAGCGCGGGCGAGGGGCGAAGTTTAATAAATAAATCTTTGCCCTGCGCCCCCGCTCATTAGAGTGTTTGCTTTCCCTGACCCCGACAAGCGAAAAGTCGATAAAGTCGACAAGTTAAAATAGCGGGGCGAGGAACGAAAACACGTTAATTAGCGAGGGCGCGGAGTGAGGTTTAATAAATAAAACTTTGTTCCGCGGGGCGCGGAGCGAGATTTAAGAAAATTAAACGGTGCGGTCACAGGACGAAAACACGCTTATTAGCGAGGGCGCGGGGCGAAGTTTTATTAATAAAA